>NW_026948187.1:5111537-5116537 GCF_963921235.1 Mobula hypostoma | reverse complement strand
GTTCTGGGTAGGTTTGTCCCGCTGAGGTAGGGAAAGTATGCTAACTCGAAGGGGTCGAGGCTATGACGAGATGTGGAATATCAATTCCCGAGGAAGAAAGAAACATGCTGAACGCCTAAGAAGCAGAGATCATCAGAGACCGTTCTGGAGAGTTACAAGGTAATCACGAAGGAGCCAAACAATGGACATAAGTGTTAGGAGTGTGCATTGGCGAAGAGGAGAACAGGAGGACGACAGCGTAGAAACGATGAAGGATACAGAGGAAAGAAACATGTGCCTGGAGTCGGAGGCGGTAGTGGATGTTGTTAATGAATACTTTGCTTCAGTATACACCAGTGCAGAGCTTCCCAACAGAGTTGATGCCGTGGACCAGCACTATTAAGCAAGGAGTCCATAGACCACAGAGTATGAACACCAGAAGGCACTTGATGAATGTGGGGGCAGCGTGAACAGACTGATATGCTGGAGTATGTCAAGGTTTGGAAAGAGTGTGCATTGGAGATTTTGAAGAGTATGAAGACCCCGTGTCCGAACGGAATATTGCTCATGTTACTACGGGATGCGTGGAAAGAGATCGTTTCGACTTTGGTGATTATTTGTGCGTCATCACTGACGACTAAAATAGGACCAAAGGATTAGGTAGTGGGAGGGTATGACAAGTGTCATTATTTTGATCAACAAAAGGTAACAGGATTAACCCTGGAAGTGATAGACCAATGGCTCTTACTCAATGATGGCAAAATTGGGGAGATTTCCTGGAGATACAATTTAAGAGGTCTCCGCACATCAACCTGTAACTGAAACTTAGACTTCCTCACCAGTCGTACCCAGACGGTGAAACTAAACAGGTGAACATCAAATCCTCAAACCCTGAACACAGGATCCTTACAGTGGCGTGTACTGAGCCCAGTTCTCTACTCTCCCTTCGCCTATGACTGCACTCCTGTTCATGCTACTAACTCAATCATCATAGTCGCAGAGGACACAGCAGTAATTGGACTAATCACAAAGTTTAATGTATCCACAGACAGAGAGGATGAACTTCAGTCTTCCACTCAACATCAAGAAGACGATAGAAATGATAGTCGACTTCAAAAATGCAAGAAGTCTCGAACGAGCCCCATTGTTTCTAAGCGGTGACGTAATGGCGAACGTCATCAGGTACAAGGTTTTGGTGATGAATATCACCGAGGAGCGCTCTCGGTCCATTATCAAAACCTCATTAGCAGCAAAAACACAACAGTGACTATACTGTATGAGGTGATTCGGGAGAGCTAATCTGTCTCAAACCTTGTTGGTCAACATTTTATGTGCTATACTCTAGATATAGCGAGACAGATTGCAATCCGCTCAAACGGTCGATAAGGTTGACTCAGAACATCGCTGGGCCTCAACTACCGGACCCGGAGACAATCTTCAAATCCAGAACTCATCCGATTCCTGATATTGTCTGCTTAATTTCCCGCCATCTGGTAGGAGACAGGGAATCATCTTCTCCATGACAGTAAACTGAAATAACTTCTTCCCGAGGGCTTTTCTTCTGCTGAATAATGCTACACCCTGGCTTGTCAATGGCCTTTGATTTCTACCGAAAATACTTATTGATGTAAATCCAGTTTCTTTTTTTTTAATAAATTCGCACGGCAAGAATTGCAAATATCTGATTTTGCCCAGCATGCGGGAGGAAAGTAATTTCGTTGTCTTCAGCAATGACAATGAAGTTCCATTTTATTCTATTCATCTGCAGAAGCACATTCTGATTAGGGATATTCCACAGGACTTTCAGAAGAGCAGAACATGTCTCACGAACCTGAGTGAATTCCGTGAGGAATTGGCCAGACATATTAATTAAAAACCGAGGACTGGAGGTTGTGAAAATTGATTATAGTATGGTATTTTCTCCCATTCAGTAAGCTCATTCAGGAAGGCAGGAAGCATGAGTTCCAGGGAAAATTACCTGTGTGGATTCAGAGTTGGTTTGGCAGAAAACAGAGGCTGCGGTGGCCTCCATGAGATGGGGAAATGAGTGCAAGAGTTAATAGATAATTTGGCAGCTCTATAAAACCCTGCTGAATCCGCATTTACTGTCTTCTGTCCCGTTCTGGTCGTCGCATTATAGGAAGGATGTTGAAGCGTTAGAGCCGGCGCAGGAGAGATTTACCGTGATTGTGAAGAGGGGTTGAGCGAGATAAGAATTTTCTTTAGGAGGACAGGATATGAGCTGTGACGTCAGAAAGGTGTGGAGGATGATGAGAGGCAAAGGTCAATTGCACAGCAAGAGATACTGCATGTTTCCCAGGCAGAAATGGCGAGTACATGGAGGCATAACTTTATGGAGTTGGGCGGAGAGTATTGTGGTGATGGCAGAGGAATTTCCTCTACACACTGAGCGGTGTGTCCGTGCAACCCTCTGTAATCAGTGACGTAGCGTCATATACGTTAGGGACATTCCATAGACTCTCAGATAGGCACGTAGATGAATGGAAAGATGAGGGCTATGTTGTAATAGCTATATTGTAATAAAGGGTCAGATTGATCTTGGAATAGACTAAAACGTGGGTACAACCGAGTACCTACGATGCCATATGGCTGGAACGTTTAGGGTGTGACTTGTGACCAGGTACCTCCTTACTGAAGACAATAATGCAAAGTGTTCTGCACCTTGAGGGTCTTTAATGATGGATGCCGTCCTGTTTAGGCATTGCATTTTGAATATGGTGGGGAGCCTGGAGATGACAACTTTACAACACTTTGTGGCTTTTCCCGATCTTCTGTATTAGCACCTCCACACCTGACGGTGATGTAACAGCCTGCACACTGTCCATGGTGCATTTGTATAAAATGTCTGGAGTCTTTTGAACATCATAAATCTTCTCAAACTTCCTCGTAATTGCATTCATTCTTCTTTCCTAACGCATCATCTACAGAGCTGTGGACCCACGGGAAATGGAAGCTGCTCGGCCTTTCTTCTGCTGACCCATCGATGCAAACGTACCTGTATACAGTTCAAATTCCAAAGTGACTTCATTATGAATGTACACTCTTTCAACATTTAGATCCGTCTCTTTACAAGTAACCACAAAACCAAAAAAACGAATAGAACCAGTTAAGAAAGAAAACAGTGAATCATCCGCGGTACAGGGCAAAAACAAAAAGACCAATGCTGCAAACAATAAACATAAGCAAATAACATTCAGAACTGAAGTTCAGGAAAGTGAGTCCCCCCCACCCCTCCTCCACAAACAGGAAGCCACACATTGCAACAATCGATTCAAGAACATGTCCCTGCCCCAGTTCAAAGCAGCGTCCATTGTCCAAACTGTCCCGTCGATGAAAACGTCCAAATATCGCGTCGTTCCTCACTTTAGGACCCGGGCCTGCTGCTCCGATACTCTCTCGGGTCTGGCCTCACCACCTCGATTCTGCTCGTTCCGAATTTTCCAATTCGGCCCCACTTTAAAATCGATCTAATCTCGGATCTGTCCTCGGTCTCGGGCACGGAACCGGGCTCTGCCTCCCCTCCGCTCGCCTCTGTTCTGACACATCGAATCGCCTCAGTCCGCTCCAGCGATGGCTGGACATTGGCTCGTTCTCGGATCTCCGACCCGGACCCCGACGGATTGATTCGGTCTTCAAGGCAGCAGCGCCCAGCGCTTTCGAGCTTTCACTTCACACCGCAAAAAAGCCAGTTCAGACGGGCAGTTCAAAAGCTCAACTCCGAATAGAAAGTTAAAAGTTTTTGTTTGCGGCGATCGTTTACCGGAATAAATTTATTAATACCGTTTTTAGTTGTTTACTTTGTTTTTTATTGCCGCCGATAAGTGGTCACTGAGCTTCACCACCACCATCTTAAACCGGGAGCTTCTCCGCCTCTTCCTACTTCTACTTCCTGTAGACCACAATCAATGCAATAGTTTCAATGACGTTGGGTGCAAGCCTGTTGTTGTGACGTCACTCAACCTGCGGATCTACCTCACTCCTATACCGTTCCTCGTCACCCTCTGAGATCCTGCCTACAACAGTTGTATTATCCGCAAAATTATAAATAATGTCTGAGCAGTACCTATGCCAATATTGCAATTAAAGAACGTTTACCGTGTCATCTGCGGCCGAATAGGCCTGTTGTACTCGTGGTCACCCGGATATAATGAACACGATCACACGGACAGAATTAGTAGGCCAAACCTAACGGAATAAGCGACCAATCCCGTGATGTCACATGACACACCAATAAGGAGTCGCCCTGTGGATCGGACGCCTCTCCACACTGTAAGTTTTTTTAGGTGAAGCCAAATGGATAATATTCCTCCGGTTTTCTGGTCCGTTCTGATAGGCGTAATCCAGAAATCCTCGGCGCCATTGATAGTCCGGATTCAGTGTTGTCAACTGGGGATTCTCTTCGACAAGTTGTGGGGCTAACCCGGCTTGTTTACTGGCCAGTTGTGGAACGAAGGATTCACTTGGCCATCCCCTGAGGTAGTCTAGATGTCGGCGGCATACACTCAAGTGCTCAAATAACCATCCTCAAGCGTTGAAGGAACTTGCTGGTCCTCTTTCACCACAACTTCTCCTTTCATCCACCTTCGGCTTTCAGGGTTCCGGCGAACATAAACCGGATCTCCCACCTCAATGTTCCGATGTTGCCTAATTCAGTCGTAACGCACTTTCAATGTCTTTTTCTCTCTTACTCGTTCGTCCGGATCTGGCGCGATAAATCTAATCAGGAATGCAACCTGCGGTCCATAAATACCTCTGCAGTGGTTAGTGAGGTTTTCGGCATCAAGAAAAAAATCCAGAAGATCCTGTGGTGCATGTCCCCATGAAACTGTTGTGTCCCCTGCGTGACATCTGAGCAGCTCACTCAGCCATACCGTTTGAAGATGGGTGATAAAGGGACGTATGCTGCGATCGAACTCCATTGCCTTCTGCAAATAGTTGGAATTCCTAACTTGTAAACTCGGGACAGTTATCACAGACGACAGTATCAGGGATTCCATGCG
>NW_026948187.1:5081537-5106537 GCF_963921235.1 Mobula hypostoma | reverse complement strand
ACCTTGATTGGACGGGGAGGGTGTTATAAATGCTTCCAAACGGCAGCAAAGATGTGGTTTACAAATTAAAACGGGAGAGAGAAAATGAATGTCAACAGGACCATATTACGGTAGTCACTCTTTCCAATATGCAAGGGACCAGCTACTCCTAATTGAGTGTTGTGTAGAAGTCTTAGACGCTTAAAGAAAGAGTGAGTGATTGAGAGAGAGAGAGAGAGAGAGAGAGAGAGAGAGAGAGAGAGACAGAGAGACAGAGAGACAGAGAGATGCATTGCATCTCAGGTACTGTATCCCTAATATAGAGAACCTGTGCAATATCATATTATCCCTTAACTCATACGATTACTAGAGACTCACAGTCAGGAATTGTACACGCTGTGGATCAATAACTGATCTCTTTCACAATCTCAAATACAATCTTATTTTGATCGTTAATGTGAATGATAAAAACGGCAACAAAAAAAATATCGCCCCTGTGTTCGGGGTCTCCAGGATTAATCAGCACTCTTCAAAGATGTCTGTCTGGCGTCAATGGTCGCGTAACGAGGACCTGTGATATACCGCATCTGCTCATAAGAACATCCTCTACGTTATCCCACATCTACACCTGACCCTGATCGGTGGGGCGGAGGGGGAGTAGTGGGCGAAGGAGGTGGACTAACCATAATCAAGTGTGACCTGCAGGCTGGCGGAGGAAAGGGGCGACTTACATGCTTTTATTTGGTTTATCTGCACAAAAAAATAATTTGGGCATTGTTCAGTGGAGAAGTGGATAAAGAACCGAAAGTATGAAAGGAGGTTCAGCTTGTATCCAGTGGTGCAGGCAATGGAACACACGGGGGAAAATAATAATATCGAGTCTGCATCAGTTACAGCTTTATACAGCAGCATCTTGTTCTGATCCCGCATATTGGTAATGACATAGGAAATATAATTGTTGAAATATCATGTATGCATATCAGCACACATTTCACATATATAAACACTTAAACGTATTGTGAAGAATGTTGCTAATAAATGTTCAGGTTTCTTTTGATTCAACCTGGCTGTGTATAACAACAAAGAGAATTAATGCACATCACAAATCAGATTAATTGCAGTCAGAAATAGCTGTAGTTAACCCGTTGCAGTTCGGCACATCCAGTATTATGGAATACGCCATATGTTTGTATAAAAAAAAACACGCTATTCTTAAAGATCTTGCAATGATTTATAAACATTGCTGTAAAAGAAGGAAAGGAAGAGTTCTCTGTAAATGGGGACGGATGAGAAGCACAACCTTGATGAATCTGTCCAAAGTCTCAGCCGCTGACACTCAAACTCATCTCTCCGATCTCATGGAGAGCCACTCCCTGGATTGGGACTGCAGAACAGTGGATACGAAGCAGACACATTGAGTGTAATGCTGGCACTTCAGAAAGATTCCGGGCTCTTGCATTTAATAAGCAGATTGTTCTACACTTTCAAAGTTGGTCACTGCTCACGCTGATGTTGTCATTGCTTCTCCGGATCTCCGCTCACTGAGCTGAGGTGATGATCTCACTGCAGGCCAAGCTGCCGACGTCATTACTATTCAACGCCCACAGTTGACCATGATGATAATGTTGTCTTTTGCGCCATAACAGTGGCCGCAGTGATAATTTTACAGCGTGTCCTCTTCATTCACTAAAATATATTCCTAAGACACCCATATTTTAAATTCTTCCTCTGAATTGAATTCAACTGGAGAATTATCCAACTCCCCTGCAGTCAGAAGATCGCGATTATCTGGGTCAAAGACACCATAAATGCAGCATTGTAGTTTGTACATTACTGCCCCATATGACAGCGTAACTAGCAAGACAGGTGGACAGTTATTCCAGGTGCTACTGTCCTGCTGCTTCACCGCTAACCGCAAATGCAGGATCACCGCCCAACCCATGTATCGGCTTTTACCTTAAAAGTGCAACTGATGTGTCGTTATTCTAATGCCAATAGATTGCAATTTGTCGTCATGTATTTGGTTTGATTTCTGTACAGATAACCCGGTGCACAGCAGATTGGAAACTGTATGAAATGATCACCAACAGAAATAACTTGTTTTCTCGCTCGGACGACGCAGCAAAGGGATTGAACAATGCAATAATGTAATTTGGTGGCACAAATGTTGACCATTTTAAGTTTAGCTTTTGCGTAGCGGATTCAGTCTCCACGTGTGTAGCACAAACAAATACAGAGAATAAATCATAATCAGCATCTTCTTCATTACACCTGGTGGTGGAAATAATCAAAACGGAAGAGCCTTCTCACCCTGCGCGACGGGATAGTATTTGGGCAATAGAACCGTGTAAAGGGATTGGTAATACACAGCGATCTGAGGGAAAACTTTTCCAACCATATGTCAGAAGGAATCTCAAACGCACGGTAAAATGATTGGTCGTCGAGGATAATATTGCATAGTAGATTGAGGAAGCTGCCATATAGGAAAAAGGGAAATACTATGAACTTCTGGAAGGTTACAACTATCAGAGGCGTAGTTGATTTCCTAGAAGGACCCCTCGCAATACTAAATAAAGCAGCTGCGAATCTTTGAAGCGAATCACAGACTGTACACAATCAGAACCAGGAGGAGGTTTAAAATCACGTTAGAAGATTATATATAAAAGAGCTGAATTGAATTAGTGCACAAAGAGGAGAACATGTAGTGAGGGAGTTTTTATGGGCTCAATATCCATTCAGAAACCTGATGGCAGAGGGAAGTAAGCTATTCCAGTATTATTCACCGGTTTCCGCTCGGCCTTTGCAGGGTCACAGATATACCATATCATTAGTCTGGGGTAAAATTAAAACAACTTTAGTTTCCAAAAACAAAGGGAAAATTGAAATAATATATGATTGCGTCTGCTGCTCAAGTGAGAGGAAGCATTCCAATGAATCGATTAGAGAAGAAAAAAATGATAATAAAATAAAGTGAATATCTGATTTAGAGCACTGGTGTTTTTGTGTGATCTACAATGGAGAGTAGATCGTGAAAAGTTACAGCGTCACCTTTCACTGCCATGAGTACAAAGTCATTGCATAGAAAAATGCTGATGCCCCTGGATTAAAGTGCATCCTATCACACTGACACGATACACCCAGCGGAACAGCATCAGCTGCCAGACAGTGACAAGGTCATTGTTATTGCGGCGTGACCTCTTGTATGGGATATAGGTACGGGTATAAGGTGTAAGGAAAATATTTTATTTTTCTTCTTCCTTTCTGATTCAACAGCATCAGGATTTCGCAGCAAATTGAGACAACCTTCACATGCCGAATATCATTAAACTACTAATATATCAGGATGACATGATAACTACCAGTCAGCCACTTGTAAAGGCACAGAAGGACTATGTGCAAAGAACGATTATCGGCCACTCACTGATCTGATCCACATTGTGCTGGAGGGAACACAGTTCCCAACAGCTAATTCCATTATTTTCTGTATCTGTCTCCCTCTCTCACTTTCACTCCCTGTCTTCCCTCCCTCCCCATGTCTGCCTTTCTTGTCTAGCTGCTACTCCTATCTAACATGAGAGCACGTTTCCACAGAAGGCTGATAGTCCTTTTCTCTCTTATAAAACTTCCACATTCTAAGCTAATGCCGCTCTGTTTCAGGACCGTTGTTCTCTGTCTCCCATTTTACGCCCGCCAAGGGAGGATCAAATGTGATTTTTGACTAATTTAACTCTTTCTTAACATGGGATTTTTAAAGAAAATACATGTATTTGATGATTCTGTGTCCACGCATTCGCTAGGCAGGTCCGGCCGTTTGCTTCTTTTGTTGGGAACCGTCCCGTCGTATTCTGCATTCTGTGTAATGAGTCCCGGCCCTACGTCCTGTTCCCAAAGAGGGTCTCCGGCTCTGTGTTCCATGTTCCTGTCTCTCCCTCGACCAAGGCTCTGCGCTCCTGTCTCTCCTTCGACCAAGTCAAGGTTTCGTGTTGTTGGCCAGCTTAGGAGAAACTCGCCCAACCCTGTGCTAGTGTTACCTTGTCCTGTGCTGGAGTCTCTCGTCCTGTCCAAGTCAAGGCTTCGTGTTCTAGTCCTGTCCTTATGCCTCTCCCAGCCCAGGAGTACCTCGCTCAGCCCGGTGCTTGGGATTCCCTTATCCTGTGCTAGCGTCTCTCGTCCTGTCCAAGAAACTTGTCCTGTCCTAGGCAACTCCAAGAATCTCGTCCTGTCCAAGTTAAGGCTTCGTGTTCTAGTCCTGTCCTTATGCCTCGCCCAACCATGCAGGGTGTCCAAACTTTTGCTTAGAGCTTTTTCATTTTTTGTTAGTGTGAAACTGTGAAGGATGGAGATTAAAAAAAAAAGTAATCCTCCTTAATATATTTAAAAAAATGTGTCATCTTTAACGTTATGCCTTTTGGAAATTAGTTCATCTTTTACTCGCTCAGCTATTCACAGTAACAGAAAATTTGACCGGGGTCCCAAAATGTTGCATGACACTGTATTGTTGAAAGTGCATGCTCTTGCTAGGTAACCCGAGCGGGAGCTGAGACTAAAGCCCGCTTGAGGTTATGGAAGGTTTTCTCCCTTTTGGGTGGGTGTCCAGTCCATGACGGAGGGGAGCAACGTTTGCAACACAGTAGACTGAAATAATCTGTCCTTTTTCCGGAATTCGCGATGTCACTGTCGACAGCAGCCTTCCATTCCCAGGAAAGGAAAAAATGTCCACTTTCCTTTTCGTGACCAGGACCTGCTTTATTGCTTTCATTCGATTGCTTCCCAAACCGCCTACCTTCACTGAGCTGGAATCCGTGGTGCTGGACAGTATCTTGGCAAAACTGCATTTTCTCCAAATTCACCCTGTGCCCTCTTATCGCCAAATGTGCAAGGACGTGTTAAACTGTGGCAGATTCTTATAAAGCAATTAAATACTGGCTGTCCTTGTACAAAGGAGAAAAGTGCTGAGCACAGATCGACTACAATAAAGTTATAATCTTCCGCAGGTATAAAAGTAAGCGAGTAAAAGATGACCTGATTTCCAAGCAGATGACACATTTCTTTAATATGTAAGCAAGATTACTTTTTGTTTAATTTCCAGCTTTTACAGTTTAAAAATAACAAAAAAGGAAAAGGTCCCGAAGCAAAAATTTGGGCACCCTGTGTCACAACTTGGAAACGCTTTTTGTAACCAGCTAAGGGTCTTTCAATTCTTGCTTGGGAGATTTTCGCTTATTCTTCTTTACAAAAGGCTTCTAGTTCTGTGAGATTCTTGGGCCGTCTTGCACACACTGCTCTTTTGATGTCTATCCACAGATCAGATTTTCGATGATGTTTCGGTCGGGGGACTGTGAGGGCCATGACAAGGCCTTCAGCTTGCGCCTCAATGTAGTCCATTGTAGATTTTGAGGTGTGGTTAGGATCATTATCCTGTTGTAGAAGCCATCCTCTTTTCACTTCAGCTTTGTTTACAGAAAATGTGATGTTTGCTTCCAGAATTTGCTAGATTTTAATTGAATTAATTTTTCCCTCCACCAGTAAATGTTCCCCGTGCCAGTGTCTGCAACACAAGCCCAAAGCATGATTGATCCACCCCCGTGCTTAACAGTTGAAATTCTGCACCCTTTTTTCTCCAAACATACCTTTGCTCATTGCGGCCACAAAGTTCTCTTTTAACTTGATCAGTCGACGGGACCTGTTTGCAAAATGCATCAGGCTTGTTTAGATGTTCCTTCGCACACTTCTGACGCTGAGTTCTGTGGGGAGGACGCAGGTAAGGTTTTCCTCTGATGACTCTTCCATGTAAGTCATACATATCTGTGCATGTGTCGCTGCACAGTAGAACAGTGCTCCACCACTCCAGAGTCTGCTAAATCTTCCTGAAGTTCTTTAGCTGTCAAACGGGGGTTTGATTTGCCTTTCTATCAATCCTACGAGCAGTTCTCTCAGAAAGTTTTCTTGGTCTTCCAGATCTCAACTTCACCCCCACCGTTCCTGTTAACTGCCATTTCTTAATTACATGACGAGCTGAGGAAACAGCTACCTGAAAACGCTTTGCTATCTTCTTACAGCCTTCTCCAGCTTTGCGGACATCATTTATTTTAATTTTCTGTGTGCTTAGCAGCTACCTAAAGGAGCCCATGGATGCTGATTGTTGGGACAAGGTTCGAAGAGTCAGGGTATATATGAAGCTTTGAAATTTGTATCACCTAGCCTTTCCTAACGATGACTGTATACAAGCCATAGCCCTAACAAGCTAATTATGGTCTGAGACATTGGTAAAAGTTATCTGAGAGCTCATATCTCTTGGGGTGCTACAACTTTTGCATGGTTCTCCCTTCCCTTTTTCACGGTAAAATTGTACAAAACAAAAATAATACACCCACCTTGTTTAAAATGTTGAAACGAATGATTTGTCTTTAACATTATGACTTTTGGAGAGCAGTTCATCTTCTACTCCCTTAACTATTCACAGTAACAGAAATTTTGACCAGGGGAGCCCAAACGTTTGCATGCCACTATATCACCATGGACTTGGCCTCCACCTCAGTCTGTGGCAGAGTTCTCCACAGATCCACTACTCTCTAGCTAAAAAAAAAAATCCTCTTTGCCTCTGTTCCAATAAGTGGTCTATCAACGTTGTCGATGTGCCCTCGTCTGTGTACCCCAACCATAGGAAACATCCTTTCCACATCCACCATATCTAGACCTTTCAAAATTCCTTAGGTCTCAGTGTATACTTCTAAATTTCAGTGAATACAGACCCAAAACTGCGGAGCGCTCTCCATATGCCGACCCAGTCACTCCCGGACTCATTCTCGTGAATGTCCTCTCGACTCTTTCCAATAACAACGGATCCTTTCTGAGATATAGGGCCCATAGTTCATGACAACACTCCAAGAGCGGCCTGACTAGTGACTTATAAAGGCTCAGCGTTATCTCCTTGCTTTTAAATTCTGTTACTCTTGAAGTAAATGCTTGCATTGCATTTGCCGTCTTCACCACAGACTCAGCCTTTAACTTAATCTTTCTGCAAGTCTTGCACAATGACTCCTAAGCTCCTCTGCATCCTGATGTTTGATTTTCACCCTATTTTGATAACAGTCCGCACTGTTGTTTCTTTTACCACAGTGATGATCATTCTTTACTCCACGCTGTATTTCATCAGCCACATTTTTGCCCGTTCTTGCAATTTGTCTGAGTTCTGCTGTAATCACATTGCTTCCTTAACACTACCACCCCTCCTGCAATGTTTGTATCGTCTGCAAACCTTTCCACAAAGCCATCAATTACATTATCCAAATCATTGACAAAGAGTTTGAAAAGTAGCTTTCCCAATACTGACCTCTGAGGAACACCACTACTCACTGGCAGCCAACCACTGCTGCCTTCTGCCTGATTTGAATGATGAAGGACATTTTCAGTGGCTGGTGCTCATATTGGCGAACGTGCTGATTTACAAAACTATCTGATATGTTTGTAGTGAATTGCTGAATTTAAATATCCCCGGCATTGAGATGGACTTGACATTTGATTTACCTCAGCTCCGAAAGGAAACAGAATATCACACATCATCGACCGAACTCCGATGTACTCCTTGACACGTATTTGTACGTGGACGATCTATGGACATGATCTCACGAATAGTGGCCGTTCTGCATGGTTGTTGACGTACTCTCGCTTAATATTACATACAGTGTCTGCTAGCGCACATACACATTGTGGTTCATTACCACACTGCGCTAATTCATCTAATTTACAAAATGTACTTTTCAGAAGTGGGCATCACTGATAATGTTCAATTTGCATCCCTACTCGCACTTGTAGTCTGGCACCTGCTGAGGCGCCGACGTTGCTCCGCTCAAGCACATTAATCCCCGGTCCCACCACTGAGCCGGTAATTTTTTATATAATATTTTTTAAGATCATAACGAAAAAATAAACAACATTTTGTGTCTCCCTACCCCCAGTAGTGCGTCATGTAGGAAGTTCCTTATCGACCATAGACTTTGCAGATGAAAAGGTGTAAGACAATCTTCCACATGGCTCTTTAAATCCTGAATATCTAGCGAATATTCTGGTCATACTAATCTCTGCTAATAGAAAGACAATCTCACTGGAAACCTCTTCTGTTTCATTGGTAATGTCGATTGCCCAGTAAAGGTGCAACTTTGCAATCTCTCTGATGAAAAGTTCCATCAGTGCAAGATGCTTTGGTACCCGCACCAAAGTAATGTGGATGCACATGCGACTCTAAACGCTTAAATATTAGCATCTTCAGTCCTGTTGGAGATGATTTATATCTGCTTGTTTGGAGTAACCTTATTGGATATAACAGTGAATCTCCACCAGCAATAACAGAATGCATCATTAGTAATGTTAGAGTAGGGTCACTACACCACTGCCGGGATGCTGCATCAATTGTTTGGTTTAAATGATGTCACATTCAGGAAGGAATCACAACCAATACGGTTAGATGAAGACTAACAGATTGACATTAGACTTGACGCATCATGATAAATGTTGTTGAAGAATTATTATGTGAAATATAAAGGCAAGCGCAACATCAGTAATATTATAGTCAGTAGGAATCAGCAGAAGCTGTGTAACAATTGCAGTTTTCGAACGGAGCAGGACCTATTCACTGAATGACTGTGATACAGCAAAAGGCTGGAGCTGGAGCGATGCTCTCGGCAGGCGAGGGGAGCGCTGACGTCACTCCCTGGGGGAGGGGTGGCACTGTTCTGTTGTGGAATGTGAGTGAAGGAGCTTCATGATCCAGCTGCACAGTCTGTCAACTGGAGACCAGGTGTCACTGGAGCGGAACATCAACCCTTGTTTGTTCATTGGCTGCCAGTAACGTCATTTATTGCACAACCCGCTTACCCGTGACGGAGAATTCGTGTTTCCTATAAATTAGCAGGGTATCGTGATCCAAGTCATACGCCGATGTGAACTGCACAACGGGAGATAATTCAAGCAATTGAAAATGCGTCGACCGCCGATCCTACAGATAAAAGACGTTTGCTACCCTTTTCTAATGGTGTTTGGTTTACCCGGTAAGTCGTATTAATACATTGTCTAACAGCTAATGGCCCTCTGCAGGACAATGTTTTTTTTTTATGGAGTATGATCAGAAGATGCACCACAATGTATCCATTACACTAGCTGCTCAATGAGCGCTGTATCCTTACCTGTCTACATGGCCGCTGAGAAGACTTTCTTCTGGACACATGAGGGGGTCTCCTCATGTCCTGTGCAAAGAGATCGGAGGGATACCGTTCCTGAAAGAGCAGTAGTGTTTCGCTCAGTAGGTAATGTGTTTTTCATCGTCCCTGTCAGAGAGTAAAAGTGTACTACAACACAAAAAGCGGCCATTCGGCCCGCCTTAGCGACCTGAAACTCTGTTGTCCTCTCAACCAGCACCTGACTAACACTCGTCTACCTCCTTCCCATCTTGGCCCTATCCAAACTTATCTTACGTGGTACAATAGATCCCGCATCGTCCGCTCCGCAGGAAGCTGTTTCCATACTCGCAGCAGCTTCTGAGTAAATAACTTCTTTCAGATTACCCCAGCAACATTTCAACTTCCACGCTAATCCTGAGGTCCTTCAAAATAGTTTCACACAACCTGAGTAGAAAAGGCTGGAATATATTTACACGAACTATATCCCTAATGTATACAAAGATTTCTCTGTCCTCGCAGTATCCTTGTAAATATTCTGAACTCTGTCAGTAATTTTAATATAATTCCCGTACTAAGGTGACTAGAAATGTAAACAATACAAGGAATTCTGCTTCAATTATGCATTGTACAATTTAACTCAATAACTCAACCGCAGTGCTCAAAGTCCTGATTTGTGATGGGTGATGTGCAAAAAAGCTCACCGTGTCACGCATTCACCAGTTGTTTCACTTTAAATGAATGATAGATCTGTATTTACAGTTCATTTTCTTTTGTACCGAGAAGCTCACACCCGACCATTCGGCATGCAATGGTAGCCTGGTTTGTCTTCATGAAGAGCAGCACATTACCCAGGCTTCCAGTAGCACTTGCTATTTTTTCAGCCCGTTTCCAGCTGGTTAAGATCACAATGCGAAGTGTCTTTTTGCCTTGCCTATGCTCACTCTCAGACCATCGGTGTGCACGGACTAAACAGAAACCCATGCGAACATATTTCAAAAACAAGTTGTAATATTCACTTGTCTTCCTCCTATAGTGACGTCTTATTCTGTTGTTGTTGTGTTTTTTTTTCTGTTGCAGCCAATTTGTTAACAATTATTATTCTCTCCCGGGGAAAATGCGGTCTTTCCAAATGCATCTCTGCCTACATGACGATGATGGCTGTGGCAGATTTATTGGTCATTCTCATCAATGTCCTTGTCTATGAGATTTTAATATTCCGCCTGTCAAATTCATTTCTGCATTATACG
The DNA here is from genome assembly GCF_963921235.1 of Mobula hypostoma. Taxonomy (NCBI): domain Eukaryota; kingdom Metazoa; phylum Chordata; class Chondrichthyes; order Myliobatiformes; family Myliobatidae; genus Mobula; species Mobula hypostoma. The sequence continues at coordinate 5,096,135 of NW_026948187.1, read as the reverse complement.
GAAGTCCTTAAAGCCACGGTCTACCTGGTGGCAGTCACTCTGGATCTATCACTGTGGTACACCGTGGCCTTCACCGGTGATCGATATGTTTCCATATGCTGTCAGAAGTTTAAAACAAAATACTGCAGAGTGAAGATTGCCAGAATTCTGGCGGCAGTAATCCTGGCAGTAGCTTGTTTGGAGAATATACCCTTCTTGTTTGCATTGCAGCCTCAACAAATAGTTGGAAATATTTCTTGGGGTGTTCTCCCAAAATTGGACATCGTAAACTCTGCACCTTTTGTCGCGTTCAGCAGATTCAAATCCTTTCGAAACTTGCTGTGCGTATTTGGTTTAATATTTCTATTTAATGCGATGACAGCCAGGCATATCTTGGTGGCCAGCAAATCTCGGAGGGGCTTCCGAATCCATAAAAGTACGACTGAACGTGACACGGAAATGGAGAACAGAAAAAAGGGCATCATGTTACTGTTCTGTGTGTCGGGCAGCTTCATGCTATTTTGGCTGCCGTCGACAGTGACCAATTTTATCGTTAATCTAACCATGTATTCTGATAACAACTACTACTCTGCCCGATTTATCGCTGCTCAAACCGGGACTCTGCTCACGAACATGAGTTCCTGTATAAACACGTGTACTTATGCAGCGACCCAAACTAACTTCAGGGGAGAGTTGAAGTCGTTGATAATGTCTCCTTGGACGCTGATACGGGCATTGACCAAGACAAATGTAAGTTCATCTAAGGCTCTCTCCCCTAAGTAGAATTCATCTCCAGCTCGCACACGTCCTACAACAGGAAACAATTTGTAAAGGATCTGCGCTGTTATTTTGATAACAAGGTAAAAATTCTCATTTAAAACATCGCGATGCTCGGTAACTGAAAGTATCTCATTCGTATCTGATAAGAATTAGCTGAACGTACAAATAAAATGTATGAATGCGTGGAATTGGCCGGATGGAATAGAGTATTGAATTAGGACAAGAGTCATTTCAAGGTTAAAGAAACCAAACTATTTGAGCCCAACACTGGATCTCTGTAAAGCAGCGGAGGGTTACTGTCAATAACATTCTCATTCCATATTTCCCGATCTGCCAAGTTGTATCATCTGAAACAGCGAAAAAGAGGGACAAAAACTGTACGAATACTGCACAACCGCCTCCAGAAACCTCAGCAGGAATTGAGAATAGAAAATATTCTTTCTCGACAATTAGTAGAAGAAATAAATTTATTAAATAAATTACTTGTGTCATTTAAGCTTACGTTGTGTTGTTCCATTTGTTTCCTGAAACAAAACCTCCTCAAATGAACACTCCAACCACTGGCAATAGAAGAGATACTTCCATTCTCGAGGTTACCCCGCAATATGCCAGTTTTTGGAAAATAGCCCTTACAGAAGACAGAGATCAACACCTAAATATTTGAGTACCTTCTGTGAAAACTAATAAAAAAGCACACGATGCATTGCTTTTCAAATTGATTTTTTTTAATCATGTACAGATGACCCACATTCACTTTTTAATTAAACCTCAATATGGTTCATATCTTAGGGAGGTAATACTATCACCAACACTCCACAGTACGCTCGAGAACCCCATCCCCACAATGCCGGGATTGCGTGAAAACAGATATATTCAGGATATTAACACGGGACACGCGAAGCTGATTCTCACTTGGTCTAAAGGGTACTGGGGCAAAGCAATCTCGCATTTATCTTCCACAAGCTTCAATGCCCTTCAATCTTGTCGAACTGTCTGCCTGATTTAACACAGCTCATTGTCATGAGGATTGAACGTGACGAAGCGGGTGCCTTCCTGAATGACTCCCATTTCCCTGTGTTTAGACAACAATCCTCTCAAACTTTCAAAACATGATCTTGTCCAAATGCCAAAGAGACATTCCAATTACATTGCCTGAACTATTTTGACTGTCATCTCGTTCCTTGTGCCCATCACACTAAAAATTGTGTTGCTCGGGAACCACTTTAAAACGTCACGTATGCGCATAAAAATATAACCACTAGTCCTGGAATTCACTCGGTTGGAGAAATGCTGACTGTCTACACTATGCTGTCTAATCGTGGTTTATATAAATCTTTATATATTCACCCTTCAGGCTCTACCCCAGAACAAAAAAAAAATCAGACTATCCATACTTCCCTTTTACCTCAAACTCCAAGTTCCAATTACAACATTGTGAATCTTTTCTGCGCCCTTTCGAAGCTTAAACATTACGTGAGCAGTTCCCACTAAAATTCACCCTTCTGCGAATTTTAACAGATCGCACTCTTTGTTCCCATACGTCGCAGGGGCAGGTGGAAACGTAGGAACTATTCTCCGTATCTGTTCGGTTGATGTCAATAATAAAATGGGCTTGTTGCTGCGGATCTGAATATTGAGAGAGAGCCGCAGAATGACCTTCCGAGACACACGCTGCATCTTCGGATTAACTGCATCCTTACTCTTGTCGATGTTTACACTTATCATGGGGATTATCAGCATGTGGGTTCCGGCCCCCTCGTCATCCAGTGACATCACTGATTACAACAACAATCGCTGACGCTTGTATTAATACTGTTACTAAATGGAATCACCGTCCTGACGCTCAGTCTCTCGAATCTCTCTTTCCTACGGGCTCAGATTGTCCTAAACGTCCACTGATACCATAAAGTTGTTCCCGGACAGTAGGCAAAGCAAGAAAAAAAAAGTTCCCAGTTCCTTGTCCTGGTCCAGCTTTCCTAGCCAAATTCATAGCCTAAGTCTGTGTTCCTGTACCAGTTCCTAGTCGATGCCCTGCCCCTTCCCTAACTCTAGTCCAGTCCAGTTCCTTGTACGAATTAATTGGCTCGAAACGGTTTAATGTTTTATGCGAAATGTCTTTGCAATTATGCCGCATAACGCTCTGGCTGTCGGCACATTTTAGAGGTTGCTCAGATTATTACTTTATCATTTTCTGTCAGAGTCATCTGATGTTCAGATACTCCCATAACTAGCCTCGATTTAAGTACATACACTCAGTCCACGTATATAAATTAACCCTATGTTTTACTACCTCGTTGTACATTTTATTTTATAGTATAAGTTTATATTTATATTTATTGTGTTTTTATACTTTGTTTTTTTTTAAAGCTGCATCGGAATCGAGTAATAATGGTTCCGTTCTCCATTATGTTCGTAGGTTGATGAATGACAATAAACAATCCCAATATTTGAGAATTGATATCGGGTTGGAGTCACACAGAGGGACAGACTGATCAGAGAGAGAGAAATTAATGCCGAAAATGCTCAAACGGAACAATAGTTGGCTGCATTCTATTACCTTTACATATCGATGTTTCTGAGACAAGATTATTCAATGAAAGTTATTGAACTAAATTCAAGTGAACGCTCCTATGGGGTCCTTAATCTTACATCCCAGGGTCATTATTCCCTGAGCGGTGACATTCAACAACTTCACAATCAGCACAAAAATGTTTGCCGAACGACTTCCGAGTTGTTGTTCCAGTGAAGCCATTGAAAGTGTGCTGGAGTGGGCGATGGTGAAGGACGGGTGACATCAGAGATCAAAGCTCAGAACATCATAATGAACTCTGGTGCATGAGCATAAAGGGACATTCAGACATAGCATAAAGATTACGGTTCTCAGCTCACGGCTGTCCAGAGACATCTATCAGGGCAATGCTGAAAGCTGTCAAAAACAGATATCAACAAGGATCATTGTTTAAAATGCAGAATATTGCAGAAGGATCGGGGCAAAGCTAGTCATCTGAGCAGTTTTCGCTAAAATTCACCACGGGAGCAAGTATATTTTTTGGGGGGCGGGGGGGCGGGGGGGTCAAAGGTGGCGTCGTGTGGGCAGAGAGGCTCCAGACACGAGTAAAATGAAATTCCCACTGGCAATTGAAGGTTGCCGGTCACCTGTTCGGCAGATATATCAGGTTATCTGTTCTCTTAGTTTACCCGCGCTGAGAGTGAACCTCGTTACGTGATAGAGCAAACAAGATAGGTTACGTTGGCGGCATGTTAGCATTATCTTCAGTCACCAGTTAGCGTAGCTTCCAAAATAAAGCTTCGGATGCAAAGGAGCTGAAGTAAACAAAAAAAAAATAAAATAGATGAGATCAGGACAAGGAAGAGCACCTGGCTAGCGTAGGCTCCTTCCCCAGGGTTTACATTCTTTGGTCGTTCCTTGCTGAGGTGCGGGGTGGGGTGTGGTGTCTGGGAAATTACTACGTGTTCATTCAGGTTTTCGGTTGTGTTAATTCACTTGTCTTTCAACTGATACAGTAAGTAAAGAATGTGTCTGTGCCTAACTGATCATTATTACTAAGGGGGTAATCCTTCACTCAGCATAAAGTGGTGTTAAAATCGTCAGCAATATCGTACACCAAATTCCCTTTAAAACGATGTGTATAATATCCTCCGTTTAATTAAGACTTCACAACATCCGCAACTTAAAAAAAAAACTTGGTGCACAAGCTAGTGTGCTACTATGCTAAAGTGACTACTGAACGATTGTTGCCATGACGATTCAGGTTACATTGAAGTATTTGTAATGTGACAGGATATTTCTTCGTAGATATGTAGAACATTATCTATTTAGCAACTCTAATTTTGGAATTATTGTATAGACTGTTGGTTTCATTTCATGACCCCTGACAACTGGAACTTGCACCATACTGGCAGTGTCACAGTGAAAATTGATGCAGAATACTTTTTCAGAACGTCCGTCATTCAATTATCTCCCATGCTACCTCTTGGTCATCGCTTTGCAGCGGTCCAATATCCACTCTTGACTCTCTTATACACTCTGTGTATCTGACGAAACTTTTGTTAACTTCTTTAATTTTATTGGCTTCCATAATTTCTTTTACTTCTTAATGACTTATTAGTTACCTTCCGTTGGCATTAGAAAATCATCTAACTTCCCACTAATTATTGTATTGCAACCTACGCTATGACTATTATGTTGGCTTTGACGTCTCTTGTTCGCCACGGTTGTACCATCTTTCCTTTACAAGACATCTTCTCTTTCGGAAGCATATATCCTATGTCTTCCAGATTCCTTCCGGAAATGACAGCCATTTCTTCCGTGCTGTTCCTTGCTGCCAGTGCCCTTTTCCAGAACAATTTTGGCCAGCTCCTCTCTCCTGCCGCTATAATTCCATTTACTTCACTGTAATTCTGATGCGTCCCACTTCAGCTCTTTTTTTCGCAAATTCCAGGGTGGATTAGATCATATTGTGATCACTTTCTCAAAGCGTTCTTTGATGAATCTCTCCAATTAATTCCGGCTCATTACACTATACCCACTCTAGAATAGCTGATACCGTAGTGGGTTAACTTCGAGTTGCTCTAAAAAAAAAACATCACGTAGGCATTCTGGAAATTCTCACTGTTGGAATCCAGCACCAACATGATTTTCCCAGTCGTACTGAATATTAAATCCCTCATGACGATTGTTATATGACCCTTTCGGCATGCAGTTCTATCTCCCGTTGTAATTTGTATACCACATCCCTACTCTTGTCTGTGAGGTCTCTCTAAAAATCGCATCAAGGGGTTTTACCCTTACAGTTCGCTAGCTCTGCCCACAATGATACAACGCCTCACGACCCTCTGTCACCTCTTTCCAATGACTTGATTTAGTTTTTAACCAACACAGCAACATCGCCCCTTCCACATTCTTTCCTGGACATTTGCTGCAATGTGTATCACTCACATTAAGCTCGTAGCTATAATCTTCTTTCTATGATTCAGTTGTTCTTTCCACAGCTTACACACGAATTCCAATATGTATCTCTGCTGGAAGTTCTTCTACAAATATCCAGTAATCAACACGCACTCAAATATAACACAATCAGTCCAGTATTCGCCCATTTCAATTTCTCCCTCCTTTTTAATTTGAATTCATCTTCTTGATAGCAATTTTGATCCATCATCAGCCTTTCCCTTCTAGCGGTCTCGTTACAAATTGCCTGTTTCTCAAACAACTGCCGCATCTTCAGGACTATCACGCCGGTTCCCTGTCCCATGCCAAATTAAAATAAACTGACCAGAACAATTCGAGCCAACTTGTCCATAAGGACATTAGACCCATAGTGTAACTTGTAGTACCCTCCCCAGAATCTCTTCCACAATCTCAAATGCAATCTTATTTTGATCGTTTATGTGAATGAGAAAAACGGCAAAAAAAAATCGCCCCGTGTTCGAGGACACCAGGGATAATCAGCACTCTTCAAAGATTGTCTGTCCGGCGTCAATGGTCGCGTAACCAGGACCTGTGATGTACCGCATCTGCTCATAGGACCATCCTCCACCAACTCCCACATCTACACCTGACCCTGATCGGTGGGGTGGAGGGGTAGTAGTGGGCGAAGGAGGTGGACTAACCATAATCAGGTGCGACCTGCAGGCTGGCGGAGGAAAGGGGCGACTTACATGTTTTTATTTGGTTTACCTGCACAAAAAATAATTTGGGCATTGTTCAGTGGAGAAGTGGATAAAGAACCGAAAGTATGAAAGGAACTGCAGCTTGTATTCAGTGGTGCAGATAATGGAACACACGGGGGAATATAATAATATCGAGTCTGCATCAATTACAGCTTTATACAGCAGCATCTTGTTCTGATCCCGCATATTGGTAATGACATATAATTGTTGAAATATCATGTATGCATATCAGCACACATTTCACATATATAAACACTTTTCTTTCTTTTTAAATCTTTTTATTGAGTAAGTATACAAAAAAGGTAAGCCATATAAACATTAATACAATGTTAAAGTATAATAAAATTCCAAAAGATATCAATACCAAAAAGAAAATACTACAAACAATGCAATTTAAGCTTAAGATACCAAGATAACATAATAGTATACTAAATTTTATATATATCAGTGGAAAAAAAAGAAAAAAAAAACCCAAAAAAACCCACCGTGCAGCTAACTAAAAGCAAAGCAAAGCAATGGGCTAACTTGAAACCAAACAGAGTTAAACTTAAAATCACGTCCTCAATCCCGACCTCCATTAAAAACAGTGAAAAAAAAACAAGAAGGGTAAATATTACATTAAATGAAAATATCGAATAAAAGGTCCCCAAATCTGTTCAAATTTAAATGAAGAATCATAAAGGTTACTTCTAATTTTCTCCAAATTCAAACATAAAATCGTCTGAGAAAACCAAAAAAAAGGTAGTTGGAGCATTAAGCTCTTTCCAATGTTGTAAAATACATCTTTTCGCCATTAAAGTAAGAAATGCAATCATTCTACGGGCTGAAGGGGAAAGATTACTAGAAATTTTAGGTAGTCCAAAGATAGCAGTAATAGGGTGAGGAGGGATATCTATATTTAATACCTTAGAAATAATATTGAAAATATCTCTCCAAAAAGTTTCTAAAGTAGGGCAAGACCAAAACATATGAGTTAAAGAGGCTATCTGCCCCGAACATCTATCACAGAAAGGATTAATATGCGAGTAAAAACGCGCTAACTTATCTTTGGACATATGTGCTCTATGAACCACTTTAAATTGAATTAGGGAATGTTTAGCACAAATAGAGGAAGTATTAACTAATTGTAAAATCTGCCCCCAATCATCCACAGAAATGGTAAGCCCCAATTCCTGTTCCCAATCTACCCTAATCTTATCAAATGGAGCTTTCCTAAGTTTCATAATAATATTATAAATCATAGCCGATGCACCTTTCTGACATGGATTAAGGTTAATTATCGAATCTAAAATATATGTAGGAGGAAGCATTGGAAAGGAAGAAAGTATAGTACTTAGGAAATTTCTAACTTGTAAATATCTTAAAAAATGTATTCTTGATAAGTTATATTTATTAGATAATTGTTTAAAAGACATAAGGGAACCATCTAAAAATAAATCCAAAAACCGTAAAATACCCTTAGTCTTCCAAGTTTGAAAAGCGCGATCTGTAAAAGAGGGAGGAAAAAAATATGTTACCTAAAATAGGAATCGCTAACCCGAATTGATTAAGATCAAAAAATTTTCTGAATTGAAACCAAATGCGCAAAGCATATTTAACTATTGGGTTAGAGACCTGCTTAAGACGTTTCGAATCAAAAGGGAGAGAGGAGCCTAAAATAGAACGAAGTGTATAACCCTGAACAGATTGTAATTCCAATGCTACCCATTTAGGAATAGATAGTATGTCCTGGTCAAGTAACCAAAATTTCATATGTCGAATATTAATAGCCCAATAATGGAATCTAAAGTTAGATAATGCTAAACCTCCTTCTCTCTTAGCTTTCTGTAAATGTATTTTACCCAGTCTCGGTTTCTTATTCTGCCAAATAAATGAAGAAATTTTAGAGTCGACTTTATCAAAAAAATATTTAGGAACGAAAATTGGTAATGCCTGAAACACATATAAAAAATTTGGCAAAAAAAACATCTTAACTGCATTAATACGACCAATCAAAGTTAAATATAAGGGAAACCATTTAGATGAAAGTTGAGTAATATGGTCTATTAATGGTAAAAAGTTAGTCTTAAATAAATCTTTGTATTTACAAGTAATTTTAATCCCAAGATATGAAAAGTAATTATTAATCAATTTAAATGGAAATTTATAATATAAGGGAAGATGTTTATTAATCGGAAAAAGTTCACTCTTACTAAGATTTAATTTATAACCTGAGAAAAGACCAAATTGTGCTAATAACTCTAAAACAGCAGGAATGGATCTCTCAGGATTAGAAATATATAAAAGTAAATCATCAGCATAGAGTGATAATTTATGGGACTTTAATCCCCGAGTTATCCCAGTAATATTTGAAGATTCTCGAATAGCAATTGCAAGAGGTTCTAATGCAATATCAAATAATAGGGGACTAAGAGGACAGCCTTGTCGAGTACCACGAAAGAGAGGAAAAAAAGGTGAGTTTAAAGAGTTAGTACAAACCGAGGCTACAGGGGAGTGATATAACAGTTTAATCCAGGATATAAATTTCAAGCTAAAATTAAACATTTCAAGCATCTTAAATAAATAAGGCCATTCTACTCTATCAAAAGATTTCTCGGCATCTAAAGAAATAACACACTCAGGAACATTTTGTGAGGGAGTATAAACGATATTTAACAATGTACGAATATTATAAAAAGAGTAACGACCTTTAATAAAACCCGTTTGGTCTTCCGAAATAATAGAAGGAAGTACTTTTTCTAGTCTATTTGCTAATAACTTAGAAACAACTTTAGAATCAACATTTAATAAAGATATTGGTCTATAAGATGCACATTGAGCAGGGTCTTTATCCTTCTTTAGTATTAGAGAAATTGATGCTCTATTAAAAGATTCAAGAAGTTTACCAAGTTTCAAAGAAGCCTCAAAAACCCTACAGAGCCAAGGAATCAATAAAGAAGCAAAACATTTATAAAATTCAACGGTAAACCCATCAGGGCCAGGAGCTTTCCCCAGATTCATAGAAAAAATAACATTCTTAATCTCATCCATTGTAATGGAAGTATCTAATGAAGAAGACATATCCTGTGAAATCTGAGGGAAGTCTAACTTATCTAAAAAATCATTCATATATTTAGAATCTCGAGGAGACTCTGATTGATATAAAGAAGAATAAAAATCACAAAAGGTTTGATTAATCCTCACATGATCCAGTATCAATCGATCATTTTGGTTATAAATCTGATTGATTTGAGATTTAACATAATTAGATTTCAATTGATTAGCCAGCAGCTTGCCAATTTTGTCACTGTGAACATAAAAGTCACTTCTTGTTTTCTTTAATTGGTTTACAATCAAGGACGAGAGTAGTAAACTGTGTTTCATTTGAAGTTCAGTTCTTTGTTTGTATAACTCCTCAGAAGGAGCCATAACATATTTCTTATCAATTTCTTTAATCTTGTCCTCAATTGCCATCTCCTCCTGCTTCTGTTTCTTCCTCAAAGCAACAGAATACGAAATAATCTGACCCCGAATATAGGCTTTAAAAGTGTCCCAAAGAGTGTTAACCGAAATATCTTCTGTATGGTTAATTGTAAAAAAAAGCTCAATCTGTTCATTCATAAAATTAACAAAGTCCGAGTCCTGAAGCAACAGCGAATTAAAACGCCATTGTCTATTATTTGGTATATTGGCCATAATTTTAATAGAAAGCTTAAGTGGAGCATGATCCGAAATGGTTATAGAATCATAATCACATTTAATCACTGAAGGAATAAGACGAGAATCAATGAAAAAATAATCAATTCTTGAATAGGAATGATGAACATGTGAAAAGAAGGAAAAATCTTTTTCCTGAGGATGCAGAAAACGCCAAATGTCCGTCGACCCAGAATCAGAAAGGAAAAAATTAATCAGATTTGCAGATTTATTAGGTAAAGTCCGTAAAGGAGCCGAACGGTCCAAAGCTGGAGACAAACAGGTATTAAGATCTCCGCCCCAAATCAATGAAAACTCGTTCAAATTCGGAAACTGATCAAACAATGATTTATAAAATTCCGGACAATCCATATTAGGAGCATAAACATTAACCAAAACTACTTTTTTATTAAATAGTAAACCACTAACCAATAAAAATCTACCATTCGGATCAGAGATAATATCCTGTTGTATAAAAGTAACTGAGGAATCTATAAAAATAGAGACGCCTCGAATCTTAGCATTGGAGTTCGAATGAAATTGTGTCCCTTCCAGAATTTGAAAAAACGTAGTCTGTCCCCCCTCCGTACATGGGTCTCTTGTAAAAATAAAATTTGTGCTTTAAGTCTCCGGAACACTTTAAAAACTTTTTTTCCTTTTAATAGGATGATTAAGACCATTAGTATTCCAGGAGACAAAATTAATAATAGACTCCATAAATCCTAAAGTCAACCCACAACAAGGAGGATTGACGATAGGCGCGACCCACAAACCCGGAGAGGAAACAGAACATACAAAAGATACCGGGAAAAAGGACGCAACCAGTACTTCAATAATGTATATAGCCCAAAGAGAAACAAACTAAAACGTGAAGCCCCTCCCACCACCCCCCACCCCAAGACCCCAAGGCAAAATCTAAAGCAGACCCGCCAGAAAGAAGCAAGCGCTAAAACTACCCCCATGACTTCCGGTATACGCTCCCTAAAAAAAAAGGTATAAATATGAAAAGGATCAGCTAATTGTAAAACAGTAAAAAAGTAAGTAAAAAAAGTTAGCTGAATTAAAATACACACAGAACAGAACAAACGCCGGAAAATATATATTAAAAAAACCCACAATAAACCTCAAACCCATGAATAGACACAGCAACAAGAAAAAATAGGATTATTGACATAAAGTGGTTATAAAAAGCAAAACAGAATAAAATTTTAAAAAAACTACAAAATTTAAGGCCGCACAGGAAATACGTAAGATGACAAAACGGAAGTAACCACCCAGAATCCCCTGGGAAAAGAAAGAAATGACGCAGTTAAAAAGCAAGTTTAGCAACCATATTAAGAAATCAAAAATAAACTTTTCTGCCCAGATAGGGCACGAAAAAGTTAAAACCAACCAATTCACAGCCTCCGATCAACGGAGATAATTTAAAAAAAGGCAATTAAGATGTTGAAGGTGACAATTGATCCAGATAACTCTGGGCATCCGATGGAGAATCAAAAAAACGAAGGACTCCATCTGACATGCGAATCCTTAGACGTGCAGGGTACAGCAACGCTGGTCTTAAATCCATCTTATAGAATTCCGACATCACGGATCTGTAACGGACCCGTTGGTCCCAGATTGGTTTACTGAAATCTTCCACGAATCGGAACTTAAGATCCGAAAAATCAATGAAACCTTTAGATCGAGCGAATCGAAACAGTCTCTCCTTATCTTGAAAATAATGAAAACGTAAAATAACATGCCTAGGTCTATCTGACCTAGACGAGTGTGATGGGATTCTGTGAACACGATCCAGAAGCGGTGGTTGGTCAGGAAATACAGTAGGGAATGCATCTTTTAAAAGTTGGGAGAAATATTTCATGGGGTTGTTGGATTCCACGGCTTCCCTCACCCCGATCATTCGTAAATTCTGCCGTCGCATTCTAGATTCCAAGTCAGAGTTTTTAAAAGTCAAAAAGTCAAGTTTCTTCTTCATTACATTAATTGTTTCTTCGATTTTCCCCATCTTAAGCTCACTTTGTTGCGCGAATTTTTGAAGATCAGATATAGCCGACTGATGTTCCGCAATAAATGTTTGCATCTTATCGATTGAATCGGCAATTTTCTGGAAATTAGTTGAGATTTCCGTATGAATCAGGTCTTTAACAGAGCCTGCAATTTCCGTACGAATCATCTCCCTAACAGAGGTTGAAATTTCCCTCTGAATTAACTCCGATATCGCTTTCAAAGTCACCGGTGATTCAGTCGGGGGGAAATCCATGCCTTTCGGTTTAACCGGAGGTTTACCATCCTTGCCGTCTTTCCCGTTCTTAGACATAGCAGATCTAAGTATCATCCAATTGTCGGAGAATTCAGTTTAATTCAAAGTATTGTAAGAATTGATGCCTTAATGGTTAATTAAAGTATAGCTGACCAAAGAGAAAAAAAACTCAGAGGTAATGGAGCGAGTCAAGAACGCGACTTCACTCCATGAGCGCTACCGGAAGTCTCTATAAACACTTAAACGTATTGTGAAGAATGTTGCTAATAAATGTTCAGGTTTGTTTTGATTCAACCTGGCTGTGTATAACAACAAAGAGAATTAATGCACATCACAAATCAGATTAATTGCAGTCAGAAATAGCTGCAGTTAACCCGTTGCAGCTCGGCACATCCAGAATTATGGAATACGCCATATGTTTGTATAAAAAAACACGCTATTCTTAAAGATCTTGCAATGATTTATAAACATTGCTCTAAAAGAAGAAAAGGAAGAGTTCTCTGTAAATGGGGACGGATGAGAAGCACAGCCTTGATGAATCTGTCCAAAGTCTCAGCCGCTGACATTCAAACTGATCTCTGCGACCACATGGAGGGCCACTCCCTGGATTGGAAATGCAGAACAGCGGAAACGAAGCAGGCACTTTGAGTGTAATGCTGGAACTTCAGAAATATTCCGGGCTCTTGCATTTAATAAGCAGATTGTTCTACACTTTCAAAGTTGGTCAGTGCTCACGCTGATGTTGTCATTGCTTCTCCGGATCTCAGCTCACTGAGCTGAGATGATGATCTCACTGCAGGCCAAGCTGCCGACGTCATTACTATTCAACGCGAACAGTTGACCATGATGATAATGTTGTCTTTTGCGCCATAAAAGTGGCAGCAGTGATAATTTTACAGTGTGTCCTGTTCGTTCACTGAAATATATTCCTAAGACACCCATATTTTAAATTCTTCCTCTGAATTGAATTCAACTGGAGAATTATCCAACTCCCCTGCAGTCAGAAGATCGCGATTATCTGGGTCAAAGACACCATAAATTCAGCATTGTATTTTGTACATTACTGCCCCATATGACAGCGTAACTAGCAAGACAGGTGGACAGTTATTCCAGGTGCTACTGTCCTGCTGCTTCACCGCTAACCGCAAATGCAGGATCACCGCCCAACCCATGTATCGGCTTTTACCTTAAAAGTGCAACTGATGTGTCGTTATTCTAATGCCAATAGATTGCAATTTGTCGTCATGTATTTGGTATGATTTCTGCACAGATAACCCTGTGCACAGCAGATTGGAAACTGTATGAAATGATCACCAACAGAAATAACTTGTTTTCTCGCTCGGACGACGCAGCAAAGGGATTGAACAATGCAATAATGTAATTTGGTGGCACAAATGTTGACCATTTTAAGTTTAGCTTTTGCGTAGCGGATTCAGTCTCCACGTGTGTAGCACAAACTTATACAGAGAATAAATCATAATCAGCATCTTCTTCATTACACCTGGTGGTGGAAATAATCAAAACGGAAGAGCCTTCTCACCCTGCGCGACGGGATAGTATTTGGGCAATAGAACCGTGTAAAGGGATTGGTAATACACAGCGATCTGAGGAAAAACTTTTCCAACCATATGTCAGAAGGAATCTCAAACGCATGGTAAAATGATTGGTCGTCGAGGATAATATTGCACAGTAGATTGACGAAGTTGCCAGATAGGAAAAATGGAAATACTATGAACTTCTGGAAGGTTACAACTATCAGAGGCGTAGTTGATTTCCTAGAAGGACCCCTCGCAATGCTAAATAAAGCAGCTGCGAATCTTTGAAGCGAATCACAGACTGTACACAATCAGAACCAGAAGAAGGTTTAAAATCACGTTAGAAGATTATATATAAAAGAGCTGAATTGAATTAGTGCACAAAGAGGACAACATACAGTGAGGGAGTTTTTATGGGCTCAATATCCATTCAGAAACCTGATGGCAGAGGGAAATAAGGTATTCCTGTACTATTCACCGGTTTCCGCTCGGCCTTTGCAGGGTCACAAATATACCACATCATTAGTCTGGGGTAAAATTAAAACAACTTTAGTTTCCAAAAACAAAAGAAAAATTGAAATAATATATGATTGCGTCTGAGCTCAAGTGAGAGGAAGCATTCCCATGAATCGATTAGAGAAGAAAAAAATGATAATAAAATAAAGTGAATATCTG